>NC_069502.1:267521163-267546163 GCF_027579735.1 Bombina bombina
CCCCCTCCCCTCTCTCTCCCACCCCCACTCTCTCTCCCCTCCCCCTCCCCTCTCCCCCTCTCTCTCTCCCCCTCCCCCTCTCTCCCCCTCCCCCTCTCCCCCTCTCCTCCCCTCCCCCCTCTCCCCCCTCTCCCCCTCACTCTCTCTCCTCCCCTCACTCTCTCTCTCATCCTCCCCCTCACTCTCTCTCCCCCTCCCCCTCTCTCCCCCCACCTCTCTCCCCCCCACTCCTCTCTCCCTCCCCCTCCTCTCCCTCCCCCTCTCTCCCCCCCCCCTCTCTCCCCCTCCCCCCTCCCCTCTCTCCCCTCCCCTCTCCTCCCCCTCTCTCCTCCCCCTCCCTCCTCCTCCCCCTCCTCCTCTCTCCCCTCCCCCCCCTCCCCCCTCCCCCCTCCCCCCCCCCCCCCTCCCCCCTCTCCCCCTCCCCCCCTCCCCTCCTCCCCCCTCCCCCCTCCCCTCTCCCCCCTCCCCCCTCCCCTCCCCCCTCTCCCCTCTCCCCTCTCCCCTCCCCCCTCCCCCCTCCCCCTCCCCCCCTCCCCCCTCCCCCTCTCCCCCCTCCCCCCCCCTCACTCTCACTCTCTCCCCCCCTCCCCCTCTCTCTCCCCCTCACCTCTCCCCCCCTCACTCTCCCCCCCTCCCCCTCTCTCTCCCCTCCCTCTCCTCTCCCCCTCCCTCCCTCTCCCCCCTCCCCCTCTCTTTCTCTCTCCCCCCCTCTCTTTTGCTCTCTCTCTCCCCCCTCTCTTTTGCTCTCTCTCCCCCTCTCTTTTGCTCCCTCTCTTGTGCTCTTTTTATCTCCCCTCTTGATCTCTCTCTCTCCCCTCTTGATCTCTCTCTCACCTTTCTTATCTTTTCCCTACCCACTCTCTCCCCTCTTTTGAGCTGTTTTGAGCTCTCAAACTGCCAGCCTTTCACGCCCTGCCTGGCCCCGCCCCTTCACGTTTGGCCACGCCCCCTCGCGGCCCTCGTGCTCGGCCACGCTCGGTCACGCACACTTCTGCTCGCACTGCAGAGCAGAGACTTAGGGACTCTCAAAGGCCAGGTGTTTGTCCTCGTGCTGTGCTGTCTACTGCGCATGACAGCTTCGGACAAACACACTTGGCCTTTTATTATATAGGATTCTTTCAAATGTAATTGTTGTTAACTTTTTATTTATTTTTTTAATTTCATTTGTCATTTAGAATTTAGTGTATATTGGCTTAAAATGCACATTTTATATATATTGACAATTGTACTAGTACTAAAAAATTGTATAACTGTTTACTGTGTTGTCTGATACATAGTAATTAAAGAAATAGAATGAGTGACCTATTTGCAGCAAATGACTTAGCTACCTTGCCCATAGGTGCGGACAATAGTTCTTGATTAAACAAAGAACATGATTGGTCCCTTTGTTGCATATAGGCCAACACACACCTTGAACACATCACCTCTGATGAAGCGCATGTACGCATGCGCGTAACACGTCAGGTGTTAAGGCTTTGCTCTCACCTTATGTACTAGCACCTTGCTTCAATAAACTCTTTTGAACCAGCCGTGGATGACTTTTCAGCCGCCTTTGTCCTCTTTTCTGGGGATTACCTATTATATATATATATATATATATATCTCCACTCAAACAAATGCACTCTCAGGTCTTGTAAAGGAATAACTAGGTTATTTTTAATGGAACGTTTTCGGGTATAGGCTACCCTTCATAAGCATGAATTATTATTTTTGTTGCACTGGATGCAGGGGGACTTTCACATACTTTCATATACATGCATTTTAATTTTTTGTTCACTTTTTGCTATTCACATATTTTTAGTCCTCCATTTCATGTTGGATGTTGCACTAGGTGCTGCTGGACATCTACCACTCAAGTAATCAATGGGGATATCTCATACAGACCAAAGGTTGAACCCGCTACATGTGGGGCACGGACTGCCAATTCACCTTATTTCTACATCATTGGATTATCGCATTTTGAGTGTATCATTTACATCACTCTGTCTTACATATCATAAACACCAACTAACCCAGACCATGGGCTGAACCCGCTATATGTGGGACACGGATTACCCATAATTTCTATATTTTAAATATTGGCTTATTGTCTTTCCAGTGTGTATCAGCCATGTTCAATATCTTATTCTGTTTTTACACAGCGTCAGCTATATCAATAGCATCAACATAACAATAAAGGGGAAGATAATTTATGCAGAACGGAATATTCTGCTATATTCTGGAGCCCGATCTCTAACAATGTCTTTGAAGTGATATAGGAGCTTGTGTGAAAGTATCCGTTTCATAACCCCAGTGTTTTGACATAAAATTGATGGCTCTCGATTGGCTTAAGATCCGCCTCACTCATCTCTATTGGGGGTATACACTCAGTCTCTTGCTGTCTGATACAGACATCTGATTCCTGTGACGCATGTCTGGGCGAAGAGTAGATAATGCTATGACGTATATGCTAATTAGCCATGAGGTTTCTACGACAGAACAAGTTGCAATACTTACATCTGCACAATCCAATCAACTACAAAGAATACGTGGTGGATGTCTCACGCAGCACAAACACGATATGCTGAACAGCTGAATACAACTCCAATCACTGGCAGGAGGGACTATAAATTACGGCAGTATAGCCAGTTCAAACACACTTTCCTTGGGACATCACATAGCTGATGTGCCTTCTCTGAAGCACCACTTCTACGAATTTGGGACAATTGATGAAGATGCCAGTACGGCATTGAAACGTCATGCCTTCCCCCCTTTTTTTTAAACCCTTTGATCATTAAAAGTTAATTTTCATTTTTATAAGCCCAGTGAGTGCTGTCTTTTTTGGATCTGTGGATATTTTGTTGACATATGCACCCTGGCTGATGCAAAATAAATAACATGGAGTGCATTTCCTAGTGGGGCATGTATATATGATACAAACTTCATAAAAGATCATTGGTACATATACATGCAAAAAGAGGGATCAAAGAATAATACAGTATACATATACTAAAGTATATGTAAAATACACAACACATTATATACATAATTTACATATAGAGGAAGAAAATATTTTGGTTCTATCAGTACAATCACAAAAGGAGAGAAAAATTATCTTGGTGATAAGAACCCAAAACAAAAATAGATGGTCTCCAAAGTTTGGAACTATCCATGACTACATGTTAAACACTGTGGACCATATTAATATATAGTACCTATATTGTACAAAAACATGAAACATGATGGCATGGATATTAATCTAGAGAAAGGGAGAGATATGGATCTATATTGATGAAAGCCCTAATTGGGAAGATAAATAGCTTGATATGATACATCTATTCTTAAACTTAGGAGGATAGAAAAGCGGGCAGGGGGAAAAATAATTAGGTATAGTAAACCTACAGGAGAATCCTGTATAGTATCAAGATATTTAATATGCTTTATTGTAGATTGTATTGGTAATGTCATTTATCTAATAAATAAATCTGCATCTAGTCTTTTATTGATACCCTCTGGTGCTCTAGTATTGAGTTCAATAATTCTAAAAAACTCCCTTTTTAGTAATAAATTGGTTCTATTCCCTCCTCTAGCAGTTTTGGGTATACTATCTATGCTTATGAAAGAAATATTTGGTGCCCTTTCCATGTTGTCTAAAATGTTTTGCCAGTGGGGTTTTCGGTTCCTTTTCATCTAATGATATGTGTTTTATTCTTTCAAATATCTAGTAGTGATCCCAATATACTGAAAGATGCAACATTGGCAACTAATTAAATATATAACAAATTGTGTAGTGCAATCTTTTCTACTCCCATTGTCATATTTCCCCCGTAACAGTAGACAAATGTTTTGTTCTTTTGAGTAAATAAACAACTCTTACAGGGAACATGTCCACATTTGGAAAAAAAACATTAGTTGGGTTTAACCATTTGATTGGAGGTCTGTTTTTTCAGAAAGCTCAGTTCTAGTAATGTCTCCCAATGTTTGAGCTCTTCTGGCTATATATTTAATCTTGTTCTTATTAGTTATTGACTTAGGTACTTCATCCATATGTAAAATGGGTGGATTTTGATTTAAGATATTACATATCTCTGTATATTGTTGACTATATTTTGAAAACATTATATTCCATCTGTTAAAGGGATTTTTTTATTGTAACCTCTAAGGTTAGTCTCTCTGTAAGCTCTCTTGCTTGTTTAAAATATATTGCAATGTTTGAGCAATTTCGACGTATTCTGAGGTATTGTCCCTTAGGGATACCTTTTTTGACATGTGGAATATGGCATGATTCTGCATGCAGAATAGTATTTTTCGCCAATGGTTTTCTATATATATAGATGTGATTATTTTATCAGTAGGACCAATTTCTAGATGTACTGTATATCTAAGTTGTTTTATTTTGCTGGCTAGTGAAATTTAAATTGTACTTGTTGGAATTCATATATTGAAGAAATTGTTCTATGGTATGTATACCATCATCTTTCCATATAAGTATCAATGAATCTGCCGTATAGTATTATATTGTCAGTGAAAGGGCAACTATCTGAAAAAAATTAGACAATATTCAAGCCAGCGCATATAGATATTGGCAAAAGCTGGGAAAAATGTTGCCCCCATGGCAGTGCCACTTTTTTTGTAAATAATATTCCCCTTCATAAACAAAATAATTATGTGAAAGTAGGAACTCTGTAATTGTTGTTATAAATGTTATAAACTGATTATCATATTCAGTATATCTGTATAGCATATTGGAGAGAACATCAAGGCCTAATTGATGTGATATATTAGAATACAATGCAGTAACATCAATAGTCAGCCATTTATATTGTTCACTCCATTGTATATCTGTAAGTTGTTGAATAAGATTTGAGCTCTCCCTAAAATATATCCTGACAAAGCCAGAACTATAGTTTGAGCGAATGGCTTGACCATTTACTTCAATCTTTCACAGAGGGAGCCATTGCTAGCCACTATCGGCCTGCCTGGTGGATTGGTAGTGTTTTTATGGATCTTGATTGATTTTCTGATTGTTAATGATCCTAGGATACCATATTTTAGAATTACACCCAAGTCTTTATCCATCATGTTATTTTTCAATAGCTGTAAAGGACATAATTTGTCTGAAAGCCCCAATGGGGTTGTAAGACAATTTTGAATACAACTCTTCATTATTTAGCTGTGACATAACTTCATTGTGATATTGTTCCTTATCTAATATAAGAACTGCCCCTCTTTTGTCTGCCTGAGTGATAATGATGTCCTGGTTGTTCTTTAGTTCATTTAACGCCTTTCTCTCAGATTTTGTAAGGTTATCTCTATATTTAGTTGTATCCCATTGAATTTGCTTATTTAGAGACATGAGATCTCTTTCAATTGCTCTCTGGTACATATTGATAGTTTGGTCTCTACTATGTAGCGGATAGAAGTACGATTTATCTTTGAATTAAATCTCGTATCCAATGTGGATTGTGAGTGTATCCTAACTTGTGCAGATAATGTGATTAGGGTGCGTAAGATCTTTAAGTTGGTTATATTGTAATCCGACTGAGGAAAAGGTTATGGTGGTTTGTGGTTGTGATAAAGCTTCTGTGTCTTCAGCAGAAGTGTTGTAAAAATGTCACTTAAGAACAATCTTTCGCATAAAATTATGAGCATCTAATATATTGTGTTAAATAAATCAAAATTTAGTGACTGGTGCAAAACTTAAACCTTTATTTAAAAGTGATAACTGTGCATAATTCAAATTGTATTTAGAGACGTTTACTACTACCCCTAATTTTTGTGATCCTTCCGTATCCTGCTGGGGTACCTGAAATTGCCCTCTCCCTTGTTTTTGTGTACTAGTATGTTGTGGTGATTTAACTAGAGAATTAAGATCCTGTCTCACAGGTTGGTTTGTACGGCTAGAGCCTGGTGCGTCTTCTAATTGGTCACCATCTAGTGATGTGGTAGGGTCTATGCCTTGATGGTCTGTTTCAATGCTAGGAAAATGTCACCTTTTTTGGTTGTTGTCTTTGATAGTTTTTTTTTATTCTTCTTATTTTGTTTGGTGTTATCACTACTCTTATCTTTGGTAGTTTGGGTGGTTCTTCTAATACTTTTCTGCCAAGAATAGACTATATCTAGTTCATAATCTTTCGCATCTGATATTTATTTACTTTTTTTTCTAATAGTTCTGAATCCAATTTGATAATAGTGCTATCTAGTTGTTCTTGGTAGTCACTATATTGTATAGTCTTATCAAATGGTTTAAGTAATCCAAAAAATCTCTCTCTTGTAGTATAGCATCTTTCACTTTTATATTGGACAAGCCGTTTCATTCAAATAATGGAGGCAGTTGGTTAAGTTAATATTCCATTCCTCCATAAATTCTGGTCCCCTCGGTACTCTGTTTTCTGTAAGGTATCAATCAAGAAATTCAATATCCCACTATAGGTTAGTTTCTCTGAACTTCAAATTCTCTAGAGAAGAAAAGACCATAGATAAATCTCCTCACGTATAACTTCTGAAAACTGTATGGCCTTTTAAAGCATTCTCCATAATTAGCTTACGTTTAGTCACATCTATAACCCCTGTGGGTATATGTTCAGTAGCCATTATGTAATGATGCAAAAATATAGTATATTGCATTATAAACAAGTCATATGGGATCAGTAAATAGTTATTAAATCACAATATACTGATAATAGTAGGCGAATATTAAACAACAGTGTATATACAGGTTATAGTCATAAAGTAAAAACGGCACTGTATTGTCCCAACAATATGAGCATATATAGTGTCCAGAGTAGGAATACAAAATTCTGAGCAAACAAAAAGGAAAGGGGCACTAATACTATGCTCTTATTCACAGAAAATATCCTGAAGCAGTCTGTAGTACAGTATAATCCCCAGGTCTGTTAGCAGTGAGACAAACGTGACTCAATGAGTATATTAACAATCCCAGGAAATCCAAGGATACAAAAAAGTAATTTAGCTCCCTGATCACTTAATGGGTAAGAAGCAATCACTCACCCAATCATAAAGTAGATTCAGTCCCAAGACGGTGCCGATGTTACCAGGTAGGAGTAAGGAGATGTGAAGAGCCTGCATCCTGGGTGTGTGTCCTCCAATTCAGACCAGGATTGAGTCTGTGAACGGCTATGGGTATGTTGCGTCGTCGTTGCACAATAGTGTGGTGATGGACGATTGAGTTGGGAGGGAATCAACCAATAGTAGAACTGCTTCACAGTTGTTGTCGGCAGCAGGACAAAGCGGCACTCATCAATATACACACAATGTATGTATTGTATGTATGTATGTACACACACATTATATATATATATATATATATGCTTGGAATCATTTGCTGCTACATACTACTAAGAGCACCCTGGCAGTTGTGGAGAGGTGGTGAGAGTGCAGATATAGATATATATATATATATATATTATATTATATATATATATATATATATATATATATATATATATATATACACACAAACTTCAGTATCTGCACTCTCACCACCTCTCCACAACTGCCAGGGTGCTCTTAGTAGTATGTAGCACTGCAGCAAATGATTCCAAGCACTCTCTGGCTTCTGACAACAAATACAAATTTTATTATAGTAACGTTTCGGGACCAATGATGTCCCTTCTTCTGACATACAGTGCAATGATCAAACTTAAATAGGCCCACCAGACCCTCCCCTATGTTGCCACCAATCACAAGTGACCGTGTGCAAAAATAAAGACCAAACCAAAAACTGGTTAGGATAAGTGATAATACATTTCATCATGTCCGAGTGCATTTGTAAGGTGTTAAAAAAGTGTCACAAATTATCAAAAACATATCTAATTATATTGTGTACTCTCATATATATATATGAGCACTGATCTCACAAATCATATTAAAGGTTCTAAAATCAGAGATCCACACCTCCATACTAGTGCACATAATGGTTTCTACCACTTAGCAATGTGAACGCCCCTCAATGTTGATAGGTTGTTCTGCACAATAACAAAACTTTATCAAATGTAGGTACAAAAGCCATCATCACATTATATTCTAAACACTCCTCACATTATGCCTCATCCGCGCATCTATCATAAGATATTCAAACCGCAATCAGCCTTTTCCCCACAGTGGGCTCAGATCGTCGCTATATACTTCTACCAAAACAAAGCTTAATAGCACAATTTCAAACACATCACACCCTTCTCAATCCGATAGGGCAAACATGGGGACGCCTCTCCCCTTTCATTGGTAGAGTCACGCTATAGAAAACATAAACCAAAAAAACTCACTGAGTGTCCTATTTACCTACCGGACTACCCCCTTGTTATCTGTCAACAAATACCGGATCTATAAACAGCTACTTGATCCTTAAATCGCATCTGTACCCTCATCGAGAGGTCAGATTGCCACTATGTACTGATGTCAAACCGAGACATAAACATTGACATCACCACACCCCTCTCGATCCCTGATAGGTGTTCAACCACACACCTCCAAATTTACGTCATGAGGCCGTTCCCACCTACAGTGCTGATAGGCTCAAGGGTAAATGAGTGTGTATATGTGTGCATATATATATTTGTGGGAAACGGCACTCGCCAGATAAGCAACAACCAGGTGCTCGGCAGGGCAAATACACACAGTATGATAGAACTGGGTCCAACGGACGGCCTCCGTTGTTGAAAGTGATCCAAGAACAGCCAGCACACAGGGAATTTTTCAAAAATCTTATTTATTCAACAGAAGAGAAACCAGACGTTTCGGCTCTGTCGTGAGCCTTTCTCAAATGGTATACAGACCGGATAATGTGAACCTACAAACACCACCCCTAAATACCTGCCCCACACACAGTGATGGCCAATCAGCTTGCAGAGGTGTGTCGCTCCCCTCCCGCGCATATCAAACTCACCTGGACATCCGAAAACAGCTGATTCCCAGCACGCGCGTCATGACGTCATCACGTCATACCGCGTTGCGTGGAAATGACTGTGTCACAGGTATCCATGGCAAACACCGGGTAAACAAATACCTCCGGTTGTCATGGTGATACGTGCGAGACGTTGCAACAACCGCCAAACACCTCGTGGGCACAAATATACAGTGACATAGTGAAACAAAACTAAGGGCCATAGATAAAAGCCCTACAGGAACAATAGTGCAAAAAATTAATAAATAGAAACAGATATCTATTTTACTGGTACTTAGGGTAATTAACCACATATTTATAGAAAAAGGCTTATTAAGCTACAGAAACCAATGATTCAACATATATCACAGCCCTCTATATCCAATATGATATCAGGGCATGTGGGGGTGTAGCAAGCATATATAAGCCAAAGGAACTCAAAATATTAACATTTGTATTGGCATCATACTCAAGAGGAGTAGGTAGAAACATATTACAACAGGATGACTCCCATAGTGTCCATAATTACTTGTAACAACAACCAAAGTCTATGTTGGCATTCAGTCCTCGGGGTGTTACTGTGTCCAAGGTGAAAATCCACCGAGCCTCTAGTTTCAGCAATGCTCGTCCTCTGTCCCCACCTCGCCTATGGCGAGGGGACATGGTCAATTAGAATTACTCGAAGTGAAGCGATACTGTGGCCCTCTTCCGCAAAGTGGCGTGCCACCGGCTGTTCTGACCGTCCCTTGTCAATGGCCTGACGGATCGCCGACTTGTGATTAGCCAGACGTTCCTTGAACGGTGTCACAGTTTTACCAATGTAGTATTTGGAACATGGACAGTTAATAGCATAAATCACAAAATTCGTGGAGCAGGTTAGTCTGTATTTAATTTTTATACCTCTTGTTATTGGTGAGGATGTTGGAAGGTGTCCCTGCTAGGAGATTGTTGCATGGTAATGCAACTGCCACATTTGTAGCAACCTGGTTTTCCTCTGTTCAGCCACGTCTGTTTTTCGTAGCAGTGTGTAGGGTCACTTAACACCAGCAGGTCCCTCAGATTACTTGCCCGTTTGTATACCACCCTTAGTTCCGGCATATCCTTGAAGGGAAGGCTTGTGTCCTTAGACAACATTAGCCAATTTTTGTTAATCACCTCCTGTTGTCAGTCTAGATCCTGGGTATAGGTAGTTATAAAGTTCAGTCGTTTAGGTTGTTCATTCCTAATTCTTTTAGTGGTAGCCAAGTCCTAAGTTAGATCCAGTGCTTTGCAGCATTGTTGTTCTATCAGCGTTGGTGGATAGCCCCTCTCCAGGAATTTTTCAGACATTTCCACGAGCTGTTTTTTCCTTTCGGGAGTCATCCGTGTTGTTGCGGACCACCCGCAGGAGTTGAAAGGAACTGACACCTTCTTTTTTGAATTTTTTGGGTGAAAGCTACGATAGTGGAGAATGGAATTTTTGTCGGTCGGTTTCTTAAAACAAAGTGGTTTCTAACATGTATCCATTCGTGGTTTTGACCTTAAAGTTTTCCAAATCCAAAAAATGGATTTTATCCCTGCTGTGTTCCATTTTAAAATCTGATGGTTGAGTCAAGGGAATTCAATCCATTAACCCATTCAACAAGACTCTCTGCTGTGCCATTCCAGACCAAAAAGACATCATCTATGTGCCGTCTGTACAATCTGATGGGGTTCTGTCTGGAGAACACGTTGTCCTCCTCATTACATCGCCATGTAAATATTGGCATAGGATGGGGCCATATTCGACCCCATCGCTGTGCCCATGGTCTGTAAGAAATATTTATCCTCAAAACGAAAGTAGTTTTTCTCCAGGCAGAACTCCAACAGATGTAGAAAAAATTCAATAGGAGGGCCCGTGTACATGTGGTTGTCTATAAGAATACGTTTTAACCATGTCAATGCCATGGGCATGGGGGATCACGGTATATAAACTTACCAACACGTCCATAGTGACTAAGATGTCAGTTGGTGTCAAGTCATCCATACTTTTCAGCAGATTGATTAATTCCGAAGAATCTTTCAAATGTGCTGATGTATTCCATACTACAGGTTGGAGGTAAAAGTCAATGAACTCTGCCAATGGTTGCATGAGTGATCCCCTGGCAGAAATAATCGGTCTGCCAGGAGGATCCTCAAGCGATTTATGAATCTTCGGTAATAGGTAGAGGATTGGACAAATTCGGATGCTCTACCGTGAGGAATCCAAATACATCATCATTAATGACACCTGCCTGGAGGGCCAGTCCTAGGAATGAGTCAATTTGTTTTTTGAACAGTAATGTCGGATTGGATTGGAGTGGACGATATGTATCAGTATCTTGTAGTTTGTACGCCTCACCTCTGTATTGTGAGTAGTCAAGTACCACAGTGGCACCACCCTTGTCCGCAGGCCTAATAACTATATTCCCTGTCAGTAGACAAGGATTTGGATGGCCCGCCTCTCTCCACCTGTTTAGATTATCCCTAGACATGGGTAGGTTTTTTATGTGATTCTATAAGTGAGGTGGTGCAAATGTGGTGAAACGTTTTAATTGATGAATGGGTGTTACTGGGTTCAAATGTGGACGAGCATTGCTGAAACTAGAGGCTTGGTGGATTTTCACCTTGGACACAGTAACACCCCGAGGACTGAATGCCAACATAGACTTTGGTTGTTGTTACAAGTAATTATGGACACTATGGGAGTCATCCTGTTGTAATATGTTTCTACCTACTCCTCTTGAGTATGATGCCAATACAATGTTAATATTTTGAGTTCCTTTGGCTTATATATGCTTGCTACACCCCACATGCCCTGATATTATATTGGATATAGAGGGCTGTGATTATATGTTGAATCATTGGTTTCTGTAGCTTAATAAGCCTTTTTCTATAAATATGTGGTTAATTACCCTAGTACCAGTAAAATAGATATCTGTTTCTATTTATTAATATTGTTCCTGTAGGGCTTTTATCTATGGCCCTTAGTTTTGTTTCACTATGTCACTGTATATTTGTGCCCATCAGGTGTTTGGCGGTTGTTGCAACGTCTCGCACGTATCACCATGACAACCGGAGGTATTTGTTTACCCCGGTGTTTGCCATGGATACCTGTGACAGTCATTTCCACGCAACGCGGTATGACGTGATGACGTCATGACGCGCGTGCTGGGAATCAGCTGTTTTCGGATGTCCAGGTGAGTTTGATATGCCGGGAGGGAGCGACACACCTCTGCAAGCTGATTGGCCATCACTGTGTGTGGGGCAGGTATTTAGGGGTGGTGTTTGTAGGTTCACATTATCCTGTCTGTATACCATTGAGAAAGGCTCACGACAGAGCCGAAACGTCTGGTTTCTCTTCTGTTGAATAAATCAGATTTTGAAAAATTCCCTGTGTGCCGCTGTTCTTGGATCACTTCAACAACGGAGGCCGTCCGTTGGACCCAGTTCTATCATAATTATATATATATAATATATATATATATATATATATATATATATATATATATATATAGTATATATATATATATATATAATATATATACACACACATACACACACATCACACACAAAAATAAAGAAAGTGTTTTTCAATCCTTCATTAAATATATGTATATGTCCAAAGATAGTCTTATCCTTTATTAACCCCACATGGCTATTGCCCTAAGACTTCATATGAGAGGCAACAACAGTCTCATCAGAAACAATTAGATCAATCATGGAGCGTAATCACTGTTGTGAGTAAATGTCGGTGTGGGTCTAATACACAATCTTCCTTAAAAAGTGTCTTACTCATGCAAGAAACCGCTATGCGGCTACCCACTTACCGACCTCACTGGATATTTCCTCGATAAGTGATTGCTCTTGGCGTCCTGGAAGTTGTTATCCACCGCTATGTCCGTATTCTTACTCCGATATCCAAACACTGGAAACAGCGTGAATACGTGTAGATGCGTGTGTGACGTACCACGTGTACGTACTCATCCAATCAGATTGGAGAGAATCCGGGACAACTTTCTTGAATGATAGCAAGCCTCAATAGGGAAGTCTAGCTGTCCACGCCAAACTGGGGTATGAATGGAGCACTTAAACACCGCTATTGCGCAACTGCTGACCTGAAAGGTTCACCGAATCCACAAGCCCAAAGTTTTTCAGCAAAAAAGTGCAAAATAGCGGTAAAAACATAAACTTTATTCAAGTGTAGTCACACTCATTAAAACATGGGGGTACCAGCATAAAAATAGAACGAAAAACAAAAATCAAACATGAGAACAAATAGCTGACATGTTTCGGCACACAGCCGTAATCATAGCTAATGGGCACACCTGCATTAAACCTTTAGTACCCTTCTCTAAATTCTCATTGGTTGCAATAAAATCATGTTGAGATTGTCACTCCTCCCTATTGTTTATTTGTAACTTACAATTCAATCTTGATTAAATATAATAAATAGAACTCCTAACTAGAGGAACATAATTCTAACAAAAATTATGTCTATTATATTTGATATAAATTCAAATTTAGAAATACTTAGCCAGACTAATGTTACAACAATAATAAATTATAACTAGATAGATAGCAGCAGTTTTAAATATCTTATATATTTATAAAAGACCTTAATAGATAGTGGAAAAAGCTGTAACCATACAATTCCTCCATTATAAATATTGAAAAACTAATTGCATCCAAATATGTTGATAAAGAATGTATGAAAGATTTCATGAAAAAGTGTAGAGTGTTTAACACCCAATACAGCAACGAATTTGGACTTGGCATATAGCTAATGAATTGACAAATAAAATCAAATGTATTCATTCAGGATTATTCCTATCTTTATTTAAGTATATACTATACCAAATCCACATTCATTACAGTAACACTAATTGAGAGAAATTGGAAAAAATCTATTTCCAATAATTAATTAAGTCAAACTCAGAGTTCAAACCTGAGGGGACTCTGGTACCCAGTCTAAATATCCAGAACATCTCCCTCTTGCCCAGCAATTTGTCTCTATCCCCTCCCCTAGGGGGGGGGGTAGCCACCCTTTCAATAGCCTGCCAGCGAAAAGTGGTCAAAGCCTTATTGTGCCTTTTAGCAAAGTGCTGGACAAGAGGGGTCGTCGATGTGCCTGAACTGATCGTAGATAAATGGTTCCTAATTCTTGTGTTGGCATCATTTGAGGTTAATCCTACATACTGTACATAACACTCTATACATGTTATTAAATAAATAACATATGTAGTAGTACAGTTGAGGCATGTATCAATCTTAAATGTTTCTCCTGTGCTAGTCGAATGGAAGCTATCAGAAAATATTGCATATTCACAAGGTCTGCATTTACGTTTACCACACTTATATAGCCCTTTGTGTTGTATCCATGAGCTCTCAGACTTTCTATTAGGTTTTGGTAAACAAGAGGGGGACAGAATATTACCCAAAGTTCTACATTTCCTATATGAACATTTTAGGCCTCTGTCCACACACTCTGCTAAACCATCGTCTGCTGCCAGCATTTTAAAGTGTTTATTCACTATTCTACAGATATCTCTGTATTGGGCGCTGTACTCAGTGACAAAGTAAGACTCACTCTTTTTCACTGGGTTGATATTATCTGATCTCTTTCTTGTATTGAGTAATGTCTTCCTATCTATCCTGGCTACCTGCCCCTGTGCTTTATCCAGGATAGTATATGCATAGCCTCTCTCTGAGTCTTTTTCTCAACTCCTCACTTGCATGCTAAAAGCTCCATCCTCCGTACAATTTCTCCTTAACCTTATAAATTGTCCCTTTGCCACTGAAAAGGGTACATGTGGAAGATGGCAACTCCTAGCATGCAAAAGTGTATTGCGTGTTATTGGCTTGCGGTATGTGTCACATATTATGCGCCCATTTCCAGTACCAGTCAAAGTCAAGTCTAAGAAACAAATGCTCTCTTTGTGGTGTTCGAAAGTAAAATTCAAACCCATATCATTATTATTAATCCCGGAAATGAAGTTGTTCAACTCATCTTCCGTACCCTTCCATATAAGAAGCAAGTCATCTATGTATCTCCTGTAAAACACAATCTGATCTTTAAATGCATTCTTATCCCCAAAGATGTGGGACAGCTCCCACCAACCCAAGAACTCTCTCGATTCTATATGCCTCAAGCTGCCACCCTCCAAGCCTAAAGAGAGCACTACCGACTTCCCAATTCAAAAGGGTGACAAGGAACAATACCAGTATTGAACGGAGAAATGCACAGATGATAGAGATGGAGCACAGGTTCATACAAAGGGGTTACCACAGAGGTAGCCTGAAGGAGAGTAAAGAACAAGCAATGAAGGATATGCAAAGGGAACTACTCTACAAGATGAAAAATAAGGAGAAAGATAAATTGACCTTCACGACCACATACACCACCGGTAAAGAGGGCATCGCAGGAGCGCTGCGGGACAACTGGAACCTGCTCACAACGGATAAAGACCTACCCTTCAAGATCATGCCTCCACCTTGGACTGGATACCGCAGGGCACAATCCCTCAGAGATCAACTGATTAAAACGGATCCTATCAAATGCTATAGCAATGAGACTTGGCTAAAAAACAGACCAGGATGTTTTAGATGCCTTGGCTGTACCACATGTGGGGACTTACCACGGGCAACCACTTTAGTCACCCCTATTCAACAAAAATATAAAATCCGGCACAGGGTTACCTGTACCACATTCTTTATAGGGAACCTACTACATTGTGTTTGTGGGATGTTCTATGTGGGCAAAACGGGGGATGACCTACGGACGAGGATGGCCAACCACCAGTCAGCAATACGGACTGCCATTAAAAAAGATCCTCTGACTTCCCGGTAGCCAGGCATTTTTTTTAGAAGCGGGCCACAAGGTATCTGACCTTAAGAAAATTATCATGAACCATGTCCCCCATCTTACTAGGGGAGGGGATAGGGCCAAAACCCTCCTCCAAAGAGAATCAAGGTGGATCTTCGACCTGGGGACAATGACACCCAGGGGACTTAATGTACACTTGGACTGGCATTGTTGCCTATAAAGTAAATTGCCAACCAATTATGAAACATACGGTTGCTCCTTAGTATGCATGCAACTTGGTGTTTACAGGTTTTTGTAAGATTTTCTGTAAAGATTTTTTGTAAACATTTTTGTAACATTCTTGTAACACTTTTATTGCATCTTGGTATGTTTAGAATATAGCTTCCACCACAAGCCACATGATTCAGGGCCAGTGATATGTACATACATAATTGGCTGTGATATTTAGTTATATTACCTATTTCATACCTTATGTACTTTTCATGCATGGACAGTATCTTTGCACTGGATATTTATTATGTATATTCTTTATACAGAATATTTGACTGGTGTACGGTTTAGCATAACACTACTCCTTACTTTGCATGCAACTTTGTGTTTACGTGGGTATCGTATTTTATTTATGTATGCGGTTCGCCTTTTCTTGTATTCAGTAACCAAGATATTGTAAGATTGTGGATCATACTGCCTATGACTTTCAGCCCTTCACCTTTTAAATGAGTTGTTGACTGCCTTTATTTACATATTTGCTCACAGTATATGTCTATACTTAGACTCTATAACGGTTTGTCTTACATTATGTAAATAACCGGTGTGCTTTTAATTGTCTAGTTGCCAACTGATTACTAATTGAACTTGCATTGTATTTTGTATTTAGTAAGTAGCACGCCTGTTAATTAATAAGACACACCCGCTATCCTATGTTAATAGATTCTGCACTATGTCTTTAACGTGGCCCAGGTTAATACGTAGCAGCTGTGTTTGTTTTTATTACACCAGCTGTTTGCGGTTGGCGTCCGGTTGCCACGGCAACTTTGTCACGTGACTCCGGTCACGGCCATAATCAGCTGACGGGTGTTAGATGATTAGTATGGGTATATAGGGGGTAAGTACTTGTCTGTTTTTGTATGCCTATTTTGAAAATGGGGGCAACCCGAAACGTCAATAAAGACTTTGTTCTTCACTACAAGACCCTGTGAGTGCCTCCCTTTACTTTGCTGATTTGTATTACACTTTGAGTGCACCAGGGGCCGGTTTTGGGCCTTTACAATTTACCAGGAGTGCTTCTACCATCCTCCTTTGCTATATCTATATATATATATATATATATATATATATATATATATATATATCTATATATCTATATATCTATATATCTATATATCTATATATCTATATATCTATATATATATATATATATATATATACACACATACATACACACACACATATATATATATATATATATATATTTATATATACACACACACACACATACACACACACATATATATATATATATATTATATACATATATATTTATATATACATACACACACATACATATATTTATATATACATACACACACATACATATATTTATATATACATATACATATATATACATATATATATATACACACACACACACACATATATATATATATATATATATATATATATATATATATATATATATATATATATATATATATATATATATATAATGTGTGTGTGTGTGTGTGTGTGTGTGTATGTGTATGTGTATATATATATATATATATATATTTATAAAGAAGAAAACGAGGAACTCCAAAGCTCTTGCCAATTATTAGTTTATTTGAGCAAACAAGTGAAAGACGCAGTCACAGTGTGCAAGGATTAGATCTGACGCGTTTCCCGCATGCTCACATACATATAATTAATATTGATGCATTTCTTTATGCCATGTTGGGTATATTGCTTTAAAATTCCTCTTGTTTATGTTTACTTTTTTACCCCCATTCCAGTGTTAGTTTAACTGACCTTACACTTTCTCTCTAATCTGTTTCCCTATCTTCCTTACAAAAGCCATTCGCTTAGTTCATTGTTTTCGCTGTTTCTAAACCTATTCCATGTTGTGGGCTTGATCCTCCAATTAGCCACACACCCTTTATCAGTGCCGTTTTAGATGTTCCTTCTTTTGTCAGCAACATCACTACGGTACTGGGGGGGGGGGGCTACTTTTTGTCAGTTATACTTTGTTACTCTTTAACTTTACATTTATACATTGCCTCTATAATTTTACAGCTGTGGGCATGGGCAGCACGTTATTGCATCTTTTCACTCAAACCGATATTCTTATTTTTATACAACTTTTACATAAATGTGAAACAACTCTTTCCTCTACATTAGCAACAGACAAATATATTAATAATTGTTTATCAACTTTTTTAATACAAACTCCCTGTCAGCTTCTATGCATGAAATGATTAACAAATTTAAATTTAAATTCTCTGTCATGGCTTCTAACGTTGAGGTTCTATTAGCACTGAGAGACAAACTACTAGTTTCTTCCCTGTCTAACTCTGGTGCACTAAGAGAAAATGGCATACTATTACCCCCAAGGCAGAGCATGCTGTGATCTGAGATGTCATTGCAGAAAATGCAGCAAGTCTGCAGAAAGAATGGGACACTTGCAGGAACTGTTAGCACTTTCACTTTGCAGCATTGCTCAACATTATACTATTCGCTTCAAACATAGTTTTTCTCTGGCTGCATTGTGTATGTTTTCCTTAACCATGCCTCCAGAGTAAAGTGCTATTTAAAAAAATTTAAATAAAAAAATAAAAAAAAATGACCTGCAGCAAATGTTTTACAAAAAAAAAAAAATCTCATTGCAGAAAGTGAACAAAAGTTCTGCCTCTGGGAATATTACTAAAGCCCATTCAAATATTTCTAATTTAAAAAGGAAAGTAATCTATTCCTCAAAAATGGAAAGATCCTCTGAAATATGGAGAGAAAAAAAATCAAACTAAAAGAAAACCCTCAAAATTGTCTGGGGACGAAAAAAAAAAAAAAAAAAGTAGAACATCTAAAGTTAATGATTTCTCTTCATCAGAATTTAAGGATTCACATATTCAAATACAACATTGTCACAATGACATACTGGCACTAGTGAAATAGCTCCCTCGTAGAAAATGAGAAGACTTGAATCTCATATTCGTTTACAATTTTTTACCCGCTCCAACACCCTCGCTAGTCCGATTGATTCTCTTCTTAACATAAATCTAGGTATCTATACATAGAAGGCCCCTCGGATAAGAAAGATAGAGAAAAATAAAGATCAGAGTGTCCGCGGCCTACACTACAAGCAAAATGCTCTAATACAATCACAAGTTCACAATATTTAGGGCTTGGAAATGTCAAGGCCAATATCCCAGCTATTCCCCCCTCCCCCCTCTGGCAACAATAGAAGCCAGTTCCAGTCTTTTAGGCCTGTCTTCTCTCAATGTTTACCCCATGGAGCAAGATCCTCCAAATCTTAGCCGGAGGGAAGCCAACCACCAGGCACTTCTTCCCTCTTTTGTAATTTCCTTCTCTTCCCCAGATATTAGTAGGCTTCAAAAGAATTGGAAAATAATAATGCTACCAAACCCCATATTTTTCTCTCAAAAAGTCAGTATTCTCTTAAATCAGTAACAAAAATCCTTTTTCCAAAAGCAAGCTATCAAGTTTTATTTTTTTGTTAAAAAGGGACAGGAAAGCCCCAAAATTTACCTTCAGGATTTGGATAGAACATAAAATTTTAAACAACTTTCCAATTTACTTATATTATCAAATTTGCTTTATTATCATGATATCCTTTGCTAAAGAAGCAGAATTGCACTGCTGGCAGCTAGCTGAACACATCTAGTTAGCCAATCACAAGAGACAAATGTGTTCAGGCACCAATCCACAGCAGCTAGCTAGGGCAGGATATGTGCATATGCTTTTTCAACAAGGGATACCAAGAGAACAAAGCACATTTAAAAATAGAAGTGAATTTAAAAGTGTCTTAAAAATGAAATGCTCTTTCTGAATCATGCAAGTTTAATTTTAACTTTCCTATTCCTTTAACAAAAAAACAACAACAACAAAAAACAAACAAACTCCCGGTTAAGACCTGTTATCAACCTCAGAATTTTTAATTCCTTCATAGTCTACAAACATTTAAGAGGGAAGGAATTAATCTTCTCTGCTCAACAACTGGTTAGTAAGAATCTGTGGCAGTTTACGTGCCTGCCTTTTGGGCTATCCTCAGCCCCCTTGGCATTTACGAAAATCCTTAAACAGTTGGTGTATGGCTTCTTTTAAGAGGTTTTCTTTGATCATTTATATAGATAACATTCTCTTGATGAACCAAGATTGCAATATTCTCTTAGCCCACCTTCACTCCACTTCCACAAAACCTCATCATCAAGAAAGAGAAATCTCATCTTACCCCCTCTCACAACATCAAGTTCTTTGGTTTCTCCAGGCAATCTTCCCAGCACCCCTGCATTATAGCTCTCTTTAACACTTGAAGGTGAAAAACCCTCAAGTAAGTTATGCAGATTTTATATCACTTACTTTGCCATTCCAAGACACCATTAAAGCTTTTTATTGGATTCCAGAGAGATATTCAGCTCTATCCCAGACTTTGTCATCCATTAGATCACCAGCTGATTAGGTTGGGGTGCAGCTCACAAGTATATCTGCACAGGAGGCAAATGGTCCAAAACAGAAAAATGTCTAGTACATATCAATTGCTTGGAACGCTTGGCAGGCTCCTTTGCTGTCAAGTCCATTGCCATGGGACTAGCCGCTTATTCCATCCTAATCAAGATGGACAACATCTCAGCAGTTTGCTATATAAATCGTCTAGATGGAACTGGCTCCAAACTTTTAGTTAACATTACAAAATAAATTTGTCCGGACAGGATTGTCATGGCTTAAGCCAAGTACCTCCCAGGCAATTTAAACACTTTAGCAGACTGCTCTCCATGTCATCTTCAAGTTTCCAGCGATTGGAGGTTAAACCATTTGATCTTCAGTCAAATTCAACATCTGGGGTCCTTTTCAGATAGTGGTATAGGTCTCTCGCCTGAACCTTGAAATTTTTTCCTTTACAGTTGACTTGAGTCTCTGGCAATTAATGCCTTTCTTCAGACATCACCTCCACAGAAACTTATGCTTTTCCTCCTTTTGATTTGATTTTCAGCTCCATTTCTTATGTGAGGAAACATCAGATCTTTATCACCCTAATCACTCCCCATCGATCTCCCCTTCAATTCTTCTACTTCATTCCTGCTACCTTTTCTCTGATCCGGACGACAATCCCCACAACTTTGTTGTTCTATGTACTCCATCTTCTGGCTTTTACATTTCTGTGTCTCTCACTTGAGGGCCTTTCTTCAGGAGCTCTGTCATTACTGGCAGACTCATGGTCTCCAGGGACTAAATTTTTTTATAATTACGTCTGGAAATGATTTAAATTTTAATGCAGATTGCTTGGGGTGGGGAAACATTACATATTTTTAATTTAATGACAGATAGAAGTACTGAAAAATAAACTAATGTTAGTGTACTGAAACCTGCTACTTTTAAAATTGCATATACTAGTACTTTGTGCAGACTTCATTTAAATTTTTTTTTTTAAATCAAGCGACCCAGATACAAAATGTGCTACACACAAACTTTGCCTTGGTCCTTTGTGTGTTCTGTAGCAGTAAACAATTCCTTGTGTTAACCCTAGTGCACACATAATATTTTCATAATGGCTACTTCCAGAACTTCCAATGAGAGTTTAATTATAATTTACTAAATTCTCTTATGTGTAATGATATCAAATGGTGTAAAAGTGACATGGACGTCAATAGTATGGTGAATAATAATAAAAAAAAAGACTGAATGTAATGAATTGGGGATTACTTACATTTTCTGATAAGGAACAATGCAAAATGAATAAGTATAAATTATATTTTTGTGGGTCCTTTTCATTCAATATAGTCTAGTAAGATGTATTTTGTTAGGCTAATTGAATGAATGGTCAAGAGAGTACCATTAAAGTTAGGTATATATGTGTATAATATATGTCCAACTAAAAATTGCACTGCATAATATAAAATATTTATTTTTGTACACTGTATAAATATTAAATTTGCCTTTTATTTGTAAAACAAAATGCAGGATTTTGGTAGCAGCGTCTTGAGTATATGCATCTTCAAATATTGACAAGCTCCTCTACTGATCTAAGCAATCTCTATTCATCATGTTATTAGGGGAAGTAACAGAAAGTGGTGTCCTCTAAAAGGTAAGAGGGGCTTCATGGGTTATTAATGTAAAAAAAAAAAATACTGGCAGCTTATTGGTAAGAAATCATGTACAATTTTAAACACATTGTAATTACAAGACATTTGTCTAAACATTTTTAAAAAATGATCATCTTGTTTACTGCAATTGTTTTTCAATGGTCACAGTCCACCCACCAATTGCCTTATTTGGAGGGGCCAATCTTTGCTTGAGTCTGCAGATGACAAGGTCATTATGTTTGTATAAAGTGCATTATTTTGCAGTTATCTGCTTAAGCCAGTTTGGGAGGGGGGGGGGGATATGTGGCAGGTTTAGCCTTTAGAAGTCTGTAGTGTTTATTTCCAGCTCTGAGAATTAGAAAACCTACATCTATTACATGCATTTCATATTAATTTGCATAATTTTAGGACTTGTAACTACAAATTTTATATAAAAACCATCTCAAGCCGTTTACTGTCCATTTAAGCACTAACTAACCAGCTAGGCCAAGCAGGCAAAATTAAGGGGAAGAATCACTTCTGATTCAATTGTTTCCAATTTACTTCTCGACTCAGCATTGATTTTACCTTATATATAGTATCTATCTCAGACTGAGTCTACTAAGGTGTAGACATCAAACAAAGGAAAGCAGAAGGGAAGAATTTTAGGTAGAAGTCGGGTAAGCACATCCCAGTGAGCAGCAGCAATAACTTTACATGTATAGGATGCATTTAACACTTTTGCTTCCAGAGAATCTTCTAACGCCCTGTGTAGTCAAGCTGTGCAGACCTCTCTAGAAGCTGTGGGGTTAAGCAGCAGATAATGGGGTCTCAGTATGTTTTCTGTCAGTGTCTTCACTAGGGGATGAGGAAAGTACACATCCTTGTACAAAAATACTGGAACATGCCTTTGTCTTTGACTCGGGCACCTCTAACAGCCGTCTCTATGGCAACAAAGATAGAAAAAACGCAGGGCTGACGGAATCACTAAAAATAAGTCTGGCTGGAGAGGAAAACACGTAGGAAGTAAGTGAGTTCACAGACCACAGCTTGCAAGACACAGTCACATTCACCAATACTTAGAAAGGCAGTCATTTTTAAATCAAATATTTATTTATTCAATTTCGATTTGTATTGAAGGATTTTTTTTACTGTTTTAGTAAAACTACTACTGAATTGTGTAGTCTCAAAACATAAAATACTGCTATAAAATAGACATCAAATTTAAATACAAATCTACCCTATCTAAATCTAAGTTAAAGCTGTTCATATTGATTTTAAAATTAAAAGGAAATGTGTGTTAGCGCATGTTTCATCGCTTAGAACCGATAGCTCACTGGTTGTTAAAGAAAACTCCCACAGCTCTAGTGATGGAGAGTGACTTACATGCCTTGCAATAATAATAAAAAATATATATTTCACCAAAAGGAACACTTTTCTAAAAAGTGCAATCAATTTTCTCTCTTAGTGGGAGATTAAAAGTGACTTTAATGCCTTAAAAAGAAGTAGATGACGTTAACTATTCAGTTGTACATTAATGCGAAAGCAAATAGTTACTTTGCAGAAAGAGCATCTAAATCAAATATACAAAAAAGCAAACCTTTCAGGCTCACAGATACTCCAACCTCCGTTTAAGAAGCAGTAATCATAAGACCACTGTTTCCTAACCTCTCTGAAACAATTAAAATCACCCCAAACTGATCAGACAGGGATAACTGACAACCCTGGCTCTCAAGCTTTTGTGCAGTCTTAAATTTCACCAGCCAATGCTGCATCCCCTGTAGTGATTGCAAACTGACACGTTTCCTGTCTGGGAGCATGTCCACCAATATCTTCTTAAATTTACAAATTAATATCATAAATTTTACTAACAATTTAAAAGGATACTAAACCCAAATTTGTTCTTTCATGATTCAGATTGAGCATGCAATTTTAAGCAACCTTTTAATTTACTCCTATTATCAAATTTTATTCGTTCTCTTGCTATCTTTATTTGAAAAGCAGGAATCTAAGCTTAGGAGCCGACCCATTTCTAGTTCAGAACCTGGGTAGCGCTTGTGGATTGGTGGCTAAATGTAGCCACCATTAGCAGTTCTCAGGGGTGCTGTGGTCTCTCTACAGCACCTGCAAACCTAAAAGGGGCAAAGAAATAGGATTTTCTCACATAGAGCTTATTATATTGCTCATTACAGCTTTCTGACCGATGATAAGCACTTCTTAGTCCTGCTCAATAGATGGGGTATAAATCCCCTGAGGTTTATTTACCATACTAAACATGACAGTGGTACCAGAGAGTAGGGAAGGGCGAATGTGTAAATTTCCGAATTCGAATGTTAGAACGAATGTTATTACCGAAATTTGAATTATAAAGCCGAATGTTGATAAGAACTAATATTCTTAAAAATTCTATAATCGAATGCTAGTTACAGTTTTCGAATGTCACTTTTGAATTTGAATGTTTATAATTAGATTGAATGTTCACATTCGAAATTTCGAATTTAACATATTTAACAAATACTATTCACAAGTTCAATAGTTAATGTGGTAGGGAATCTAGTAAATTGATACATAATAGATACAAATATATCATTTCGAATGTTTCTATATAGAAAATTGCATAATTCGGATATTACATTTAAAGAAAGCATTAGAAATACTATTACAAACATATAAATTCAATTTTTTTTAATCGTAAAATTCAAAACCGAACATTCGAAAATCGAATGTTAGAATGTTATGTAAACATTCGAAATTCGATTCGAACGAATGTGTTAAAATTAGTTTCATTTTTCTAATATTGCAAAACATTCGCATATCCCTATCAGAGAGCATGATAAATGTAATGCACAGGCATTAGCACTTTGTTCTAACACTGGCATAAGCCATCTTGGAAACAGTCAACATCATTTTTAAAGGAAATCCTTACAACAGGAAGAATGAATTAAAAAGGTACGTCACATTAATGCTTTGTCTTTCCGGTTCAAAAAAAAAAAAAAAAAAAAAAGT